>NW_024466389.1:967500-1007500 GCF_017591425.1 Ochotona curzoniae | reverse complement strand
GGGGTTCCCACCCCAAGCTGCCCCCGGAAGCTCGTGCTGGAGCATCAGAAACAATTCTCCCACTGAGAAAGAAATCCGGCATGTCACTCCCCTGCCCCACGCTACCCTGCCCCACGCTGCCCTGCTCCACGCTGCCCTGCCCCACGCTACCCTGCCCCACGCTGCCCTGCCCCACGCTGCCCTGCTCCACGCTGCCCTGCCCCACGCTGCCCTGCCCCACGCTGCCCTGACCCCAGCCCAGCCCTGCCCATGCCTCAGGCAGGAAAGGAGGGACCTGCAGGCCTTGTCTGATGGCGAAGCTGGTCTGTGGGATCCCCCTGGCCCAGGTAGGGGGCGGCTGAGCAGAGTCCACCTGTTTCCAAGTCAGGGAGGCGAAAAGGTCACACGCATGAAACTGCCACGAGGCCCGGGCTGCCCCACCGGCCATCAGTCACCCTTATCAGCACGGGGGAGGGGGCCAAGGGGCAAGTCCAGGTGATGGAGGTGGGGGAGGGTCAGAGTCCAGCAGGGCCCCTCCCTCACCTCACGTCTGCCTGGGCACAGAGGAAGCTGAGCTCGCGGCCAGCCGGACGTCCGGGGTGGGGGTGGGGGGCCCGGCTGGCGGGGGCGGGGCAGGCTGCCCGCCCCGACGTTCTGGCCACCTCACACCTCTGCACTTGGCAAGCTTTGATTCAGCAGAATCAAGACTGCAAACTTCTTAGGAGTACTTAGTTTCCATGGCAACCAAAGCTGACCTCAACATTCTTGCTCTCGGAGGGGACTGACTTTGCCCTGTGTTCATTCACTGAATTAATGGACTCCCGCTCCTTTTCTCGGCGACCCCAGACAATGGGACGGGAGACGCGTCGGCAGAGGGCTCTCAGCCCGAGGCCGCCTTTTGTCTGCAGCTTTCCTGCGACCCAGCCCCTCTTTTCAGCCCCAGATTATCAAAATCAACTCGGCCTGTCTCGGGGGCAGCTAGACACACTCTGATGTCATCAAGACAGGCCTGAGCCCACATGCAAATTCCTAATTGGGAGCGCTTAGGGTTAGGAGCCCCTTCTAGCACACCTGCAGGTGCCACTCACCACACAGCATGCAGCTCAGCGGACCCAGGAACGGCCGTGGGGAGGCCTGGCATCGTACCCCTGCTGCTCGCTCGGCAACACAACCAGGGGGTTTGACACCCGCCCCGAGCTGCACGGAGCCAATGCAGCCAGGCTGTGGCCAGACACAGCTCGGTGGGGATATGGAGCCGTGCCCCCACCCTTGCCAGGGCTGTCCAGCCCTGCTCCAGGCAAGTGCTGGCGGCCGCAGCGGGCTTCTGTCCCCACCGGCATTTAGCCCTCATCAGAGCCGGAAACAGGTCCGTGGGACAGCCGGGAATCCTGACACCCACAGGATCGTCACCTCACAGATCACCCCACGCATCGCTCCGTCCGCGTCCAGGCAGCGGGAGGCCGGCCTATCGGACGGCTTTTACGACCTGTAGCATTTTGCGCGCAGTAATCACGGCTGGGAGAGATTTATGGAAGTGTGCCTGTGCCGGCCACACTCGCTGAGCTCTATTTATTTTTGACTCTGCACTAAGCCTCTGGCCTCCCCGCGCTCGCCGGGGCGGGCTGGCGTGGCTGTGTCTCCAGGTCTGCGAAGCGGCCCAGCCCCTGGTCCTTCGGGGGCCATTCCACTGATGCTATCCCTCCCCAACTGATTTATTTTGGGGAGAGGGAGGGAGGAAAGGGGAGGAGGAGGGAGGATAAAAAGCCGGAAGGAAAAAAAAACTCCCTTTTGTCTGGGCCTTCTCCGTGGTTGTCCAACATCAGCACCTGCTTCCCTCTGAGACGGCAAAGAAAACTAGATGAAGTGCCACAAAGGAAAGGCCAGGCGTGTGTGCCCGAGCCGATCGCCAGGAGATTGGATCAGAATTCCTCGGGCCGATACCATCTCCCCGGTGGACTACGCTCCTGTTAACGGATAAGCCCAAAGCCCTCTGGAGAGTGAAAGAATACATTTAAGCCTTCTGCCAAATGTCTATCCTATTGGATTTTGATAAGGTGGCCATTGAGCCTTGATAATGTCCTCCATCTATTTTCTGTGTGCCCTTAACACGGCTCTTGATCCGTCCCCAAAGCCTCTTCCCCGGCCTTTTCATTACGGCTCCTCGGGGCTCTCCAGGGAGCTGCGCGCCTAGTGATGGATGGACGCGGCTCGGTTATCTCCCGCAGACGCCGGCTCTCCAGGACCCGGCTGCCCCTCTAAGCAAACAGACTAAATAGAGTCGCCGCCAGGGCAGGCTGGACCACGGCACCTGGAGCAGCAGGACCTGCCGCGCAAGGGGCGACCACGCGCGCCTGGGCACGCACACAGGACTGCCGCGGCCAGGGCGCCGGGGCGCGGCTGGCCACTGCAAGTTGGGTGGAGGTTTGGTGGGGGCGGCGAATGAGCGGAATGGAGGACGAGGGGGACGGGCTGAGGGGGTGCGCAAAGAGGTGCAGGCTACGGAGAGGCGCGGGGGAGGGGACTCCAGAGCCGCAGCTGCTCCGCCCCGTTGCGGGCGGGCTCCTACCTGGGACCTGAGCAGAGCAGAGGATGCGCAGGCTCCAGCGCACCCCATGGGGGGTTCCGGCCCCCTCACCCCTAGGACCACTTGAGCAACTGTCTCCCAAATACTCCTAGAGGCGGTTTCTCCCAAGCCCCCGTGTCCAAGTGCCCTTCCTGGCCACAGCCCAAACCCATCACCGAGGAGCAGAGTCCCCCACCCAGCTCCTTCCTGTCCAGGTTATTCCCACAGCTGCTGCTCGGAGGAGCTGCATTTGGGAAGAAGGGAACCCAAGTGTGGACCCGCCATTCTCTGGCCTGGGAGATTGGTGTGACCCTCCAGCTTCAGGCCCCAGCCCCCCAGCTCCCCAGCTCCCCAGCTCCCCAGCCCCCCAGCCCCCCCAGCCCCTCAGCTCCCCCAGCCCCCCAGCTCCCCAGCTCCCCAGCTCCCCAGCTCCCCAGCCCCCCAGCCCCCCAGCCCCCCAGCCCCCCAGCTCCCCAGCTCCCCAGCCCCCCAGCCCCCCAGCCCCCCAGCTCCCCAGCTCCCCAGCTCCCCAGCTCCCCAGCTCCCCAGCTCCCCAGCTCCCCAGCTCCCCCGCTCCCCAGCTCCCCAGCTCCCCAGCTCCCCAGCTCCCCAGCTCCCCAGCTCCCCAGCCCCCCAGCCCCCCAGCCCCCCAGCTCCCCAGCCCCCCAGCCCCCCCAGCCCCCCAGCTCCCCAGCCCCCCCAGCCCCCCAGTTCCCCAGCTCCCCAGCCCCCCAGCCCCCCAGCTCCCCAGCCCCCCAGCTCCCCAGCTCCCCAGCAGCGAGCGGGTTTAGGCTTTAGGGCAGGGTGTTGCACATTGCTGATTTCAGAGGCAGAGGGAGATCTCGCAGGTGCCAATAGCTCTCCGAAATGACTGTGCCAGTAGCACTGAGCAACGTGGAAGTCAGGTGCCTGGGGCACCGTTCAGGTGAGGGCAGGGACCACGGCTGCCTCCTGGGAGATGCCGTGAGGGATTGGACCCAGGTCCCCAGATGTGGGGTGCTGGCGTTCGATGCCGGGTGAACATCTGCCCCAGGTTTAGGTTTCTGGCAGTACCAATGTGACCTTGAACAAACCCTGGAAGGGCAGCCCCACACCCCGGGGCAGATCCATCCCAATTCAGTGTGAAGCTGGACAGATCATGACACAAACGGACCTCAGATGATACGTCAGCTGCTCCCCAGGAAAGCCGTGGGCGCCGCTGGCTACCTTCTGGTGCCAGGAGCAGGGCAGTGCGGGAGAGGGGGTCAGGCCGCTTCGTCCCTCCCACGCCATCCCCAAGCTCTGGGGCTAGTTACAGACCCCTCAGCCTGCAGGTGCCTACCATGGTCTGATGAGGTAGTGGTGGGGGTCCCCAGCACCCACACTCTCTGAGCAGCTCTTGAGGGGTCTCCACGGTCCTGCTAACTACGTGATGGGCAGCCGCAGCACAAGCAGCATGAGTGGTGGTCAGTCTGTCCCCACCGTGTCCACCCAGGACTTGCCTTCTCATGGCCCTTTAAATCCACACTTGACCTCTGGATTCTCTGCCTTGACCCCTGGGCCTGGGAGGACAAGCCCCACCCACCCAGAAGATGCTCCACCCCTTCTAAGCACCAGTTCAGCCACTCCTCCACCCCACCCAGCCCCCAGACTGAGGCCTGGATAGCCCAGTTGCACACCAGTCCAGGGCTGCCCACAGGCTGCTGGCCGTGGGGCCTGCACATGCCGCAAGGCTTGGAGGCGCTTCCAGGACGCCGCAGCGTCCCCCTTACGCTGCTAGAAAATACACATTCACTCTGAGAGGCAGTAGCGGCACAAAGACCCCACGAAGCCGGCGCCACAGAGGGAAGGAGGCCGGGGCTGCCATGCAGGACAGCTGTGTGTGGCCATTTGGTGGCCAGAGGCCCTCCACTGTGCCACACAGCCTTAGGCAATGGTCCACGGGGCACCGTTTTCTCTCAGTCTAATCTGAAGTGAAGGGGCAGGTTGTGTCCTCAGTGTCCCACCTGGCCAGATCCCTCGCCAGTCCCCTGTCCCACGCACAGCCCTGCCCTGTCCCCTGTCCCCACGCACAGCCCTGCCCTGTCCCCTGTCCCACGCACAGCCCTGCCCTGTCCCCTGTCCACACACAGCCCTGCCCTGTCCCCACGCACAGCCCTGTCCTGTCCTCACGCACAGCCCTGTCCTGTCCCCTGTCCCCACGCACAGCCCTGTCCTGTCCCCTGACCCACACACAGCCCTGCCCTGTCCCCACACACAGCCCTGCCCTGTCCCCACGCACAGCCCTGCCCTGACCCCTGTCCCCACACACAGCCCTGCCCAGTCCCCTGTCCCCACGCACAGCCCTGTCCTGTCCCCTGACTCACACACAGCCCTGCCCTGTCCCCACACACAGCCCTGCCCTGTCCCCTGACCCACACACAGCCCTGCCCTGTCCCCACGCACAGCCCTGTCCTGTCCCCACGCACAGCCCTGCCCTGTCCCCTGACCCACGCACAGCCCTGTCCTGTCCCCTGTCCACACACAGCCCTGCCCTGTCCCCTGTCCCCTGATCCACACACAGCTCTGCCCTGTCCCCTGACCCACGCACAGCCCTGTCCTGTCCCCACGCACAGCCCTGCCCTGTCCCTTGACCCACGCACAGCCCTGCCCTGTCCCCATGCACAGCCCTGCCCTGTCCTGTCCCCACGCACAGCCCTGCCCTGTCCTCATGTACAGCCCTGCCCTGTCCCCTGTCCCCACACACAGCTCTGCCCTGTCCCCTGCCCTGTCCCCTATAAGCAGTTCCATCCACAGCCCTCTGCCCCCTCCAGTGCCCCAGCCTGCCCAGGTGGCGCTCTCCAGAGAGGAGTCCTCAGCTCAGCCCTGCCCGGGCCTCCCTGCTGGCCTCAAGCACGGTCAGACTTGCAGGCTCCGCTGTGACTCCAACATCGAGGCAGCTACAGGTTAGGACCTCAAGCTCGGGAGCTGGCTTGTCACCCCAGGGAGCCAGCCACCACCTCCTGCTTTGCTGGGCACCAGGGAAGGGGGTGCTGTTTTAGTTCTACTGGAAAATCCCCAACCCAACATCAGATCACAAGTGTGGTACAAAGTGTGTGTGTGCAAGCACAGCGAAGCTGACCTCCTCTGGTGTGTGGTCAAGGTTGACCAGATGGCCCTCTGGCCTGCCGTGTGCCCTTCCTGTGTTCTGCCCAATTGTGTGGGTACACACTGTAGATGCCCAGCTGGGTGGATGTCCACCACTGGGGCTGTGTGCGTGCCATGGTGTGAGGAATCCCTGGGGTTTTGGGGGGTTGATTTCCAACAACCAGCTTTGCTGGCCATCTACCAGCAAAACAAGCATGGCTCCCCGAAGCCACGCCCAGCCCTCCTGGGCTCCCCGAAGCTGCACTCAGCCCTCCTGGGCTCCCCAAAGCCATGCCCAGCCCTCCTGGGCTCCCTGAAGCCATACCCAGCCCTCCTGGGTTCCCCAAAGCCGTGCCCAGCCCTCCTGGGCTCCCCGAAGCCATACCCAGCCCTCCTGGGTTCCCCAAAGCCGCGCCCAGCCCTCCTGGGCTCCCCGAAGCCATACCCAGCCCTCCTGGGCTCCCCGAAGCTGCACTCAGCCCTCCTGGGCTCCCCAAAGCCGCGCCCAGCCCTCCTGGGCTCCCCGAAGCCATACCCAGCCCTCCTGGGCTCCCCAAAGCCGTGCCCAGCCCTCCTGGGCTCCCCGAAGCCATGCCCAGCCCTCCTGGGCTCCCCAAAGCCGTGCCCAGCCCTCCTGGGCTCCCTGAAGCCATACCCAGCCCTCCTGGGCTCCCCGAAGCCATACCCAGCCCTCCTGGGCTCCCCAAAGCCATGCCCAGCCCTCCTGGGTTCCCCAAAGCCGCGCCCAGCCCTCCTGGGCTCCCCGAAGCCATGCCCAGCCCTCCTGGGTTCCCCAAAGCTGCGCCCAGCCCTCCTGGGCTCCCCAAAGCTGCGCCCAGCCCTCCTGGGCTCCCCGAAGCCATGCCCAGCCCTCCTGGGCTCCCCGAAGCCATGCCCAGCCCTCCTGGGTTCCCCAAAGCTGCGCCCAGCCCTCCTGGGCTCCCCAAAGCCATGCCCAGCCCTCCTGGGAGAGGAGTTCCCGGTCTGGCGCACGCTGCAGCAGTGCCAAATCTCTCCTCTCCTCTCCTCTCCTCTCCTCTCCTCTCCTCTCCTCTCCTCTCCTCTCCTCTCCTCTCCTCTCCTCTCCTCTCCTCTCCTCTCCTCTCCTCTCCTCTCCTCTCCTCTCCTCTCCTCTCCTCTCCTCTCCTCTCCTCTCCTCTCCTCTCCTCTCCTCTCCTCTCCTCTCCTCTCCTCTCCTCTCCTCTCCTCTCCTCTCCTCTCCTCTCCTCTCCTCTCCTCTCCTCTCCTCTCCTCTCCTCTCCTCTCCTCTCCTCTCCTCTCCTCTCCTCTCCTCTCCTCTCCTCTCCTCTCCTCTCCTCTCCTCTCCTCTCCTCTCCTCTCCTCTCCTCTCCTCTCCTCTCCTCTCCTCTCCTCTCCTCTCCTCTCCTCTCCTCTCCTCTCCTCTCCTCTCCTCTCCTCTCCTCTCCTCTCCTCTCCTCTCCTCTCCTCTCCTCTCCTCTCCTCTCCTCTCCTCTCCTCTCCTCTCCTCTCCTCTCCTCTCCTCTCCTCTCCTCTCCTCTCCTCTCCTCTCCTCTCCTCTCCTGTCCTCAGGTGAGCACCCAGCACACTGGGCCGCAAACAAGGCCGCCAAAGGCGCGGTCTCCTGAGCTCAGCACCCAGACCAGCACCGGGGGTCTGCCAGAGCTGGCCCATGACACCCGTCACTCCGAGGCCCTGGCTGCACTGGCCTACCTTTCGGATGCAGCTGTCCTGTGGGGACGTGTCCACCTCTGCCAGCACGTGCTGCAAGACAACAGGGAGGGGGTGTTAGCGTCTGACAGGTGGTCGTGTGGTCCCACAGTCCAGCCCAGACGCCACCTGGGGGCCCGAAGCTCCCTGCCCTGGAAACTGCCCAGGAGATAGGCCACAGCCTGGAATGCACATGGGCCCTGAGAGATGGGGGTGGAGGGGGTCTGTGGAGACCCCTCTCACACCCAGCTGGTGGGCGGGCCAGTGGAACACAGATGCTGCTCTGTGTCCCTCAGATGCACCTGCAGGGGACAGGCTACCAGGAGAACGGCTCCTTCTTGCAAACTCCAGCCTGGTAGCCAGCCTTGCCCCTGCCCTGCTGCGGTGACCACGCTGGGGCTGGCCACCTCAGGCCATGCTGCATGGCCCCTACCTCTCCCGCTTGCCTGCCCAACAGCCGCGTCCACCAGCAAGGAAGGCCGAGCCACAGGCTGCGGCTCTTGCAGTCACCTGAGCGGGGCGCTGGGGATGCCTGTATCAAGGACGGTGTGCAAGCTGGCATCTGTAATGGCGGTGAGGCCGCTGGAGTGCCACCCCCGCAGGGCACCGCCGTGAATGGCAGCGTCCACCGATGGGACACAGGAGCGGAGTGTCTACCCTCCCCACGTCCACAGGGCTGACCATCCTTTGAGTGTCCCCCGAGGGCCCCTCAGAGGTCCTGGCAACCCTGGTGGCAGGGACGCCCCCACGTGCTGTTCCCCAATGTCTGCTGGCCTTGAGGTTAGCGCCTCCTGCTGCTTCAGTGGCCAGGCGGGCACCTGGAGCTTGGCCAGTGGGGCGGGGGTCTCATCTAAGATTCCTCACACCCCGAAAGCGCACCCTGCCCGACCCGGGCATGGCTGCACTCCTCTGTTTGGGGGCTGAAGCCCAGACCCTGGGAGTGAGTGCAGCTGGACTGCCACAGGGGGCCACTCTGGAGCAGCCACCGGATCCCTGGGCTGGGAGACCCCAGGTGGCTCCCACAGGCCCGTGGACCCGTGGCGGGGTCACCCAGAGCAGCTCTTCCTCTGCCTTTTCAGAAGGCCTTGGGCACTGCCCAACAGGACACGTGTGCTCCAGACCCATCCAGCTTAACCCTCCCACCACACCCAGGACACAGCAGGCCCTTTGTGGACAGACGCATAGCCCAGTGCCCACTCTGCCAACCCTTATCTCAGGTGGCCACCGCCCAGGCCTGCTGTGTCTCCCGGCCCAGAGCCACAGTCTTGTGTCGGTGCCCAGCAGTGGCCACATGGGCTGAACCGTCTGTGAATCCACGGGCGTGGCTGCTCCATCTGCCTCTCCCCCTTCTCGGGGAGAAGGGCACCCAGGTCAGAGGGGCCTGGGCTGTGGGCCGCACAGCGGGTGGCCGTCGGGCCTGGTGCGTGCCCGGGGCAGGCACCCCGAGGGTTTTAGGCACCCACAGGAAGGGGGCTTTGAGAAGAGTGGTGTCCTTTGCACCTTAGCTGCCCCTTGGCACCGCGCATCTCTCGGGCCACTGCCCTGAGGGCCCGCCGGCTGCCCTCCCTTCTGCCCGGAGCCTTGGAGCCTGCTTCCCGCCAGCCTGGCCCTGCGCTCTGATCCTCTTCATGTGGCCGCCGGAGGGCTGGCAGCGCAGCCGGGCTCCCGACTCGGCCGCCGCACCCAAGCAGGGGTATTAGGTGTGTTTTGATTCCGTGTTTTCGCCAAAAATCGAGGTCTGACCTCCGGCATTTAGCTCGTCCCGCAGGCGTCGGTGCCAGGTTTTAGCTAAGTGCCCTTGGCCAAAACAGTGTTTTTGCCTCTTAACAGCAATACCCTCTGTTCTCTGGAAAGCCGGTGGGAGCGGCACCACACGCATCTCATGCTCGTGGCTCGCCAGCTCGCCACGCGGCACCACCAAGGGCGCCCAGCGGGCTGCACGCCCCTCATAAAGGTCGTAATGGGAGCACCTGGAGCGGGAGGGGGTTGGCCCGGGCATGGCTGGCAGAGGGCTGCAGCGCTGCCTGCCGGGCCCACGGGCCCCTGGCTCACAGCCGCCTCCTGCTCGCCCAGCTCCTGTCCTGGCCCCAGCCTTGCTCTGCTGTCCCTGGAGATGGTGGGACATCAGGGTGCTGGCCGACTCGCCCGCCACCTGTCCTTTTCTGGAAGATGGAGTTATTTTTAAGATTTATTTATTTTTATTGGAAAGTCATATATAGAGAGAGGAGAGAGACAGAGAGGAAGATCTTCCATCTGCTGATTCACTCCCCAAGTGGTTGCAATGGCAGAAGCCAAGCTGATCCGAAGCCAGGAGCAGGAGCCTCTTCTGGGTCCCCAACATGGGTGCAGGGTCCCAAGGCTTTGGGCCATCCTTGACTGCTTTCCCAGGCCACAAGCAGGGAGCTGGATGGGAAGTGGGGCGGCCAGGACTCGAACTGGTGCCCCAAGTCAGGAATTGCAAAGAACAGTCTGACCTTGGTTTCTGCGGCATGAATTGCATGACCGTGAGGTGAGGTCTGGATTTCATCTCAGGGTGCGTGTGGGGGGCTGTCCTGGGCATCCAGGGACCCAGTTCCCCCCTCCCTGAGCCTCAACAAAGGGCAAGAGCTGGGGTGGGTGTGCCCCCCAAGCGACTGAAGACCTAGCTCCGGAATCAAGTATGGGAAGCTGCATGCTGGGCCTCCCGCCTGGGCCTCGCCCTGCAGCGCTGGCCAGCACGCTCCCGGAAAAGGGGCTCCCAGCGGCTGGTCAGAGCTGGCAGCCAGGCGGGGCCGGGGAGGGTGTGGAGGCCCCCTGCCGCAAAGCCAGGGCTGCGTGGTGTTGACACAAACCCTTGAGCTGCAGCCGGGCGCGGGCCAATATTTATTTATTTTTTGCATTAAAGGGGGGAAAAAACCCGGCTTGGCCGCGTTTGAACCGGCAGAAGTGATTTCCAGTGCCTTGGACGCCGCAGGCAGCTTAGAGGCCCAAACAGACACATCTCAGTTCCTTCAAGTGAATGGGCACTCTACTCCCCAGAGCCGGGCATTCGACCCTCCCGAGTGTGGACCAGCCCACGCGCGGACAGCAGGGAGTACCACTCACACCCCACAAGAGAACCGCGGCGCCCCGAGCTCCCGCCTCATGGGCCCCGTGGGGTGCAGTGGGGCCCTCTGCCTTGTTCTGGCCACCGGGGTCCCTGGACGTGCCAGCAGGTCAGTCGCACACGTGCTGGGCAGTTCCATCTGACCCTGCAAGATGGCCGCCTCCCGGCCAGACCCTGCCACCTGCCCGCACCGTGAGCGGCATGCGAACCTGCAGCTGCTGAGCACGCCGTCCACCATTGTCCTCCCCACTCAGACCCTGCCCACGGCTCCTTCCACACGGCCATGGACACACTCGGATCTCTCACTCAGGCTCAGCCCTGCATGAACTGCTCCAGGGCAAAGAAAGTGGGTCAGCTCCTCCTGTCACCCACACACACACACACACGAGAAACCACAGGGAGGTCATGGGTAGCACAGAGTCCCCGTGGGAACTGGGGTGGCCGCTACAGATGAAGGAGGCAGTGGTGTTGGGCTGAAGGCAGCCGAGTCCAGAGAGGTGAGGACGCTGGACACAGGGGCCAGGAGGGAGGGCAGTGCCTCGCCCCTGCAGCTCCCCTGCGTGTTGCTACTGCTGTGTCCTCTCAGAGGGGCAGGTGGCATCACCCCCTTCTTCCCTCCGTGTCCCCCACCATCCACCTGTGTTGCCCCATGGTAGGGCCAATGATTGGCTGCTGCTGCAGACCAGCGTGGGAGAGAAGAGCCAGGACATGCGGGCACCACATTGGGCACCGGGCCTACAGGAGGCATCTGAGGTGTGGAGTGGTCTCTGCTGGGAAGAGGAGGAGGAGGGCGAGGAAGACCGAAGCAGGGCCAGTGTGGACGCTGAGTTTGGGCATCCTCCAGAGCTGGTTCCCATAGCAACACCACAGCTAGGTGCCTCCTGCCCTCCCCGTGGCTCCTCCCCCTGGCTTGGTGTGGACCTGGCTGCCATGCCAGCTGCCCAGAGGCCTCCCCAGGCCCCACAGACATATGCCCAGCAGGGCCCTGGGCCAGCCCCAGCCGGGGCCACCCCAGCCCACTGCGCCTGACTCCCTGGGGACAGGGATGGGCTGACTGCCACAGAACACGCCACGGCCCACCCCGCAGAGGAGGCAGGTCTGGGGCTCAGATGTGGGGCAGGGGACGCGGCACACAGCTGGGACCCCAGGCTCGAGCAGGGCAGGCTCCCTGGCACACCTGCTCTGCTGGGGAGGACCCGCTGCCCTCAGTGGACCTGAGTGCAGGCCCCTGCTCCTGCAGGTGTCCAGCACCGGGCCTGCTCAGGTCACTGTGTCCGAGACAGGGGCAGGTGGAGGGGAGACGGGGAATGACGTGAGCCCTGGCAGCCGCTGCTGCAGGAGGGAAGTCTGAGCTAAGTGCTTCCTGGCAGTGCCAGGCCCGGAACCAGGGGAGAGCCCCACTGAGCTGCAGGCTCTCAGCCTAAGCTTCCTGCCCGGGTGCACAGGGGAGAGCCAACATCATGGAGGAGCCGGGGCTCTGAGGGCCATGTGTTGGGGGCGGGGAGGGATTTGGGCTCAGCCCCCAAAAGCTGGGTCAGGGGAAGCCCTGCCCCCTGCTGCGACAAGCTGGTCACGGATTCAGGGGACCTAGACCACAAACTCAGCTACTCCTTCCCCTTCTGTGCAGCCAAGGAGGGAACAACATTGCCTGTTCTGGGGACACAGAGCCTGAGAGACCAAGGGCCTCAACGGAGGTGGGTCCCCAAGTATAAGGCCAGCACACACCCACATGCCCAGGTGACAGGGTCCTCCGTCACTCCTGGCCACTGGCCACTATTCTGGGCTGCACGTCGGGGCTAAACTCATCCTGACTCCTGCGAGGACTATAAAGAGGCAGATCTCCCAGTGTGCCCAGATGACAGTGCACACTCAGGGCTCCAAGTGTGCCCAGGTGACAGGTGCACACTCAGGGCTGACAGGTGCACACTCAGGACTGACTGAGGGCTGACAGTGCACACTCAGGGCTCCAAGTGTGCCCAGGTGACAGGCGCACACTCAGGGCTGACAGGTGCACACTTTGAGAGCAACATCTGACTATGGGACCCTGATGGATTCTACAGAATGTTCTATAAACCACTGCACTGAAGGATGCTGGAAGCACAGTGGCTGTTGACACCTACACCCTGAGTTTGGAGAGATTAGGACGCACCCCTTAACTGTCACCACCACCTATGCCATCCCCGCACCTCCAAACATGTCCTCTCGCCTCTTATCATAACTGCCATCGTATTATTACTGCAACCAACATGGTGTTATTATTATTAGTGTTTGTGTCATCATATTATTACTGCTATTATTCCCACCATATTATGACTATCATTACCTTCTTATCATCATATCATTATCACTATTATTAACACCATGTGACAGGGACACTTGACAGACTGAGGATGCAGCGAGTGGCACAAAGGGACCGGGAGGGCTCTTCGCAGGACCCTGGACGTGGGCAGCAGGAGGTGACCCCGCTGCCGGATCTGTGGACCTAACGGTGGAAGCAGAGGCCTGGAGGGAGGGGGCTCTGTGGACCTTGTTTGTAATCTATGTAAATATCACTTGTTTGAGACAGCCAGCAAGTGCCCATCTGCTGGTCTACTTCCCAAGTGCCCGCAGCACCCGGGGCCAGGCCAGTTCAGTGCCAAGGGACTGGGGGTTCAACCCAGGCCTCCCGTGTGAGGCTGGGGGGCTGGGAGGCCTAAGTCCTGGAGCCATCCGTGCTGCCTTGTCTGTGGGAAACTGCAGTGTGACCTGCTGTGCCACAGAACCGCCGCTTGGTGCCGAATGCAAGGCCCGGGTGCTGTGGACACCCATCAGGAGCCGCCTGGGGGAGCTTGTGAAGCAGGACTGAGTAGATGAGGCCTGGCGGGCCAGGAGGCTGCACAGCCCCCTGCTCCATCTGCTCTTAACTTCCAAGCACCCAGACAGGCCCTCCTTGGTCCGGCCAATGTCAGGTGCCCAGCTGGCAGATGCAGACTCTGGCAAGACTGCCTCTCACCCCCGGGTGCCCGCTGGGGACCCTGGCACCCGTGCTGATCTCACGCACGAGGATGCTGGGTGAGCAGACACAGCCCTGTGTTGGCCCCCACTGCCGCTTAGAAACGCGAGCTTATGACCCCACAACGGATGTCGCAGTCCCTTCTGGGGGCAGCCCAGGCTCAGGGACTGACGCCTCCTCCTGGCGGTGGACCTCACCTGGGCAGCCCTGCTGGCTGGGCGTCCCTGTAGCTGCTGCCGTGCTGGCAGAGGGCAGCAGGGCCTTCTGGGCTGCCTGGGCACCTGCCTGGGGTCAGCCTACAGGCAGTCGTGTCCCCAGGGGCTGACCCAGGTCTCCTTTCCTCTCAGGACCCTCCCCGACCTCCCAGGGATGACCACGGCACCCACCCAGTGAGGTGTCTACCCACTAAAGGGTGGGGGTTTGCCCACAGAGAAGAGGACTGCCCCAGGCCATTCCCGACCGTGCTGGGCAGCCCCCAGGGAGCCACCTCCTTGGCACTGTGAGGCACAACATGGGAGACGCGTAAACTCCGAGTGCTGGGGCGGTGGGTTCCGGGCTGCAGCTGCGAGGCTGGGGCTCCTAGGCCGTGTGTCCCTCGGGGAGTCACCCCCTGCCACTGTTGGCATGGCGCCATCCCAGCCTTGAATCCCCACACCCACCTGGCAGCAAAGACCGTGCTGCTCCCTGCCCCCACCGGTGGAAACACACTGTGATGGGAAAAGCTGGGGGGCAGCAGAGAGCCCCCCTCTCCCAGCCACGGCTCAGTGGAGCCTCACAGGGCACAAGGCATACACTGGGGGGCAGCAGGGGACAGCCCTGCCCCCAGAGCCCTGGCACAGAACTGCAATGCTGCTCTTGCAACATCTGGAGGCCGGGTGGACGCAGGGAGGGGAGCCGGGGTGTGGACTGGGTGGACAGGGGGAGCCTGACCCCGAGGTGCCTGCCAGGCCCCACCATGCTCTTGGTCATGGCAGTTCTGCCATCCTGAGCCCCTTTGCTCAGTGCCTGCACATGGCACACTGCAGTCTTTGTGCCCGATTTTCCAGCTGAATTGAACGCAGCCTGTGGGGATCACACAGCTCAGCTGGGGTCACTGAACCTGACACAGCAGAAGTCTCTGGTCCCAGGACATGGAAGCTCGTCCCAGATCCCAAGACTGCAGGCTTGTTCATAAATAATGGACTCGGTTGGGCAAGACAAGCTGCCAGCAGCCAGGGCCAGGGCCAGGGCTGCAGGGGCTCGAACCCTGGACCCTCGCCGGCCAGAGGAAGAAGCTGGGCACGGCAGCCTGTCACCAAATCCCTGTGCCACATCCCTCGTTAAAGAGCTGTGAGCAACAGCCCCGGTCTGTTTGCCTAATACGCCACCGCCATTGACTTGGTCTTGGCAAGAACAGGCGCTGGGCACTGGGTGTTGATTGGCTTGTGACATGGCACAAGGAGAAGCCATTGTGCATGAGCCGGCTAAGCCCTGTCCCCTGGGGTCAGCGTCCTGGGACTGTCCTGGAGTACACACACCGGGGTCTTTAAAGGGACGCGTGGCTTTCCCTCATGGGCACAGCGCTCACCACACCGGGAAAGGAAAAGGCTGACAGCGTATCAGCCGGCCCAGCTCGGCAGAAAACCCTAGACTCCAACCTCACCGTGACCCCTGTGTCCACTGCCCATGTCTCCCAGCCGCAGCCATGACAACTCAAGGATGGCCGCCCAGGGCCAGATGTTCCACACAGATGCAACCTGCCTGCTCTGGGGCTGCAGGGGCCACTGGAGTGTCCTCGCAGAGATGCCCAGCCCTCAGACGCACACACGCCGCAATGCCCCCTGTAGGCCCCCTCCCGGCCCACAGGCCTCGGGCGTGCACACGTCCCTGGAGTGCCCCCCTCCGCGACCACCCCCTACTCTCCTGAGTGTACGCGTGGTCTGGTTCTGAACAGAGAGGAGCTGGCAGCAGGTCGGGGCTCCCGGTCACCAAGGTCTCCAGGGGACTGCCCACCTGCTGGGCGTGGCCCTGTGGTGAGGCACCAGTGCCCTTCAGGCCTGGGGGGGGGTGGTGCTTGCCCCAGCAGACACTTTCCTTCAAGGGAGGGCCCCCCTGAGCACAGCTGGGCACCCAGCTCTGCCCCGTGGCTCCGTCTGGTGACCCAAGGCACTTTCTGCTGTGACGCAGCCTGGGCCCCGTCCTGGCCGCCGCAGCACTCACCTACGCGGGTTTCTAAGGCAGAATGCGAAGTTACAGTGCCTCACCCCTTATCTGATCACTGCTGTGGTCTCCTGTGTCCCCCCCACGCCCCCACACACGCAACACGTCCGGGGAGTCTGTGTATCCGTGTCGGCCAAGCAGGTGCCCGCAGGCTGCCCTGCTCCCTGGAGGCAGCTAGGGCCAGGTCCCCACGGGTGCTGGGCGAAGGCAGGGCGAGGCGGGGCGCCTGAGCTGGCGCTCAGAAACCTCTCCGAAATACTTGGGTTTTGTCAAAATCCCAAACCGCCGTTTGCCAGGCACTTTTCCCGCTAGTGTTTGAGCCCGCGGGTATTTTAAAGGAAATGAAATCCGTGTGTTTCTGATTTATTTATACTTAACTCATCAAAATGCTGTTTTAAACAGCTATTCTGTGTCCAAATGCCCTTTCTGCTTCTCCCTCCCCTCCTTACAAACCAAAGGCTCACGTCTGGCTGAGCCAGTTCGACCTTGAACCCTCACACACTCAGGCGTTCGGTGGCAATCAGGTTCCCAGAGTCCACATGGACCTGAACTGGAACCGGAGGCCCTCCCAGCACCGCCCGTGGGGGCACAGCGACAGCAGGGTGCCCTCCGCGTGCAGCACCAAGCAGGGAGCCGGGAGGCAGAGCCGAGCCCTGCAGCCCCGCAGCGCACGCCTGGGCGGCCCAAGGTCACCTTGAGGACCGGAGCCTTCCTCCCCTGCCCCGTTGAGTTGCTGAGTCTCCTCGCTCCCCCGGGGCCTCTCTCAATGTTCCCTCAGAGCCTACAGCCTGTTTCGTCCCAGCCTGGCCCTCCCTGCCTGCTGCGCCCCTAGGGACTGCCTAATGCAGGTGGCCAGGTGAACACGCCCGATTCTAATGCGAGTCGGAGCCGATTCAGACGAATACAATGTTTTTTTTCCAAGAAAAGAAACGAGGCGGCTGCTGCAGCCCCCAGGGAGCAGCGGGACAAGTGCGCCGAGAGGGGGCGGAGGCAGCGGGCAGGGCAGCACCAGCGCCAGGGCCTGGCACTGCCGCCTGACCGGCAACACGTGGCTCTGGCAGGATGCTCGGGTGTGACATTCACTCGCAGCCGCTCTCCTGCAATGGAGTTCAATGACGAGTGTGATTGCTTTTTCTGCACTCTATAAACCCTTCCTCCTTGCAGCATTTAATTGTGCTCCCTGGCAGATCCGGTATTCATGACGGCCCGGCCGGCCCCAGCCCCTCACACAGACCATCCGAGCGGCCATAAACGTCCATTCGGGTTATTGATGCTCTCCGGGAAACGGATGATCTATTTGCAGATCACTGGGACTGAGGGGTCTCTGCCTCGCTCCCCCACGCAATAGCTTCTCGGGGAGGGAAGTCCCTTGATGGGGGCAATAGATTTTCCATCGTATTTAAAATTTGCAAAAGTGACGCCCATTCATCTTAATATTCCAAACAGGAGGCATGCCTCAGACAGCGTGGGGCAGCCAGCCCCTCTCCCGTGCCACAGTGGCCCTGGACATGGAGAACGGCCCCAGCCGAGCGGCCCACAGCCCCAGCAGCTTCTCCTGCTCCGGTCAGCCCGGCCTCAGGCCCCCGCACTCCCCGGGGTGCCTGCCTGAGTCGCTGGAGACTGCTCTCCAGGCTGGATCTAGGCTGTGGTCCAAGCTCCTGGCTTGTGGCACACTCCTGCCAAGGGAAGGGACACCTTGGGAGAGCGGAATGAGTCCAGCTACCCGCTCAGTAAATGCAGCCGCATCACCTGCCCTGGTGCCACAAACCCTGGCTTCCTCTGGTGCCAACAACATGCGGGAGGAGTGAGCGGGGTTGGCACACCTTTGAGTGGTGAGTGCTGGGGCAGGTGAGCAGAGTGGAGGGTGCCCAGCCTGCCACAGCCAGGACCTAAGATGGACTTTGGCTCATCCGCAGTGTGACGGAAGACAGCAGGTGTCGTAAAGAGGCGCTGCTAGGTGGGGCGCGTGATGAGAGCTCCAGCCCAGCGCTGGCTCACTGTGCGCAGGCCACAGCAGCCCAGAGAGGCCCAGCAGCAGAGGGAAGCCCTTGTCCCAGGGAGGCAGGCCCATCCTACAAAAGTGCCACCTGGGCACTTGGTTCACCTACGTGGGCAGCTGCCTTTAGCGGCCAACAGGAGCTGTAGGGTCCCTGGCTGATCGGGACACCCTTCGGCTGACCTTGGCCGCTCCTGAGAACTGTGCTACCTCCCCCACACTGCACACCCCTCATGGCGACTTGGGGTGCCCCAGGTGAGTGCTCAGCAGCAGCCGTGGTGCTTGGGATGGCCAGAGGGCTGCCGTCCCCAACCCCAGGGTAAGCTTTGTCCTGCCCTTGGCCACGAGGGTGGAAGCCCTGACGGGCTTTCGACAGAGGAACCTACTGGGCCTGCTGATGGCACAGGCCCAGTCCAGGACCCTGCCAGACAGGCCCCACTCACCAGCTACCGTGTGGGGCAGGGCCTGCTCCCAGCCCTGGCAGACACGCCCACCATTGGAGGCCGGCGGGAAGAGAGTTGGGGGACTGGGCGCTGGTATTTCCCAGGGCCAAGGCCTCCCACGCAGGGGCCGGCAGCTGGGGGCAGCTTGGGGCTTGCATCTGTTGCTGTCAGCTCTTACCCATGGGGATGTCTGGCAGGGTGGGCGGTAGCGGTGGGGGGAACCTGCCTGTTCTCCGCCTGTTTGCTTTGCTGGGGGAAGGAGTAGGGGAGACCTGAACTCGAGGTCACGCTGGGCACCTGCAGCAGGCCCACCGCCATCACGTCCTGGTGGCAGGTGACCAGCCCCGCAGCCTCCTGGGGCTCCCTGCAGCCCGGGACTGGACTTCTGGGCTCACTGGGCACTTGCCAACTCAAGGCACCATGCAAGGGGGTCCACAGCTTGAGGAGGGACAAGGCCAGCTGGCGGGGAGAGGGGGTGCACTGGGGTCAGCCATGGAACGCGCAGCCCTGGAACGCCCCCCAACACACATGTGTTCTTGGTGTGCACATGCGTTTCCATGCATGAATGCGTCATTTGTAGCTGCAGGCAGGTCAATGCTCACGTACACACGTGTTAGCGTTGTTAGCATGCACGTCCGTGTACACGCCCACACACCGTGTGTATGTGCGCATCTCGCGTGCTCAGCTCCAGACAGCTCAGGGGACAGCACTCGACACCAGTGCTGCCTGCACGGCCACGCGTGGCTGGTGGCGTGGCAGTCCCTGCTTCACTCCGACAAATTCCATGCTTGCACACTGGGACCGCTTGGGACAAGGGCTTCCTGAAAGCAGGGCTGGTGGGCTCTCTCCCCTCACATGGACAAGGAACACGCATCCGCATAGGCCGTGGGGACCTGGGGGGATGTCCCACACCTGCCTCACCCGGTGGTCCATTCTGGTGTGAATCAGGAGTTCAGAGGCCGAGATGTGCCCTGCACTGCGCACACATGCCTGCAGGACCAGAGTTGGTGCCCGCCTCTGCCCAGAGCAGCTGGTCCCCTAAGCGCAGGTTAGCATGGGAGCCCCGCTGGGAGCCAAGATGCTGGTCTATGCAGGACAGCAGCAGCAGGCACCCTCTGCACAGGCCACCCTGCCCGTGCAGGTGAGCCAAGTGCCCTCTGCATGTGCCCCTGCCAAGGCTGTGGGGAGAGTCCAAGGGTCCGGCTCAGGGTCAGCCTAAGCTGGCTGAGTCAGGGGCCTGGGGTCCTGTGGAGGCACACCTCACTGGGTCCAGCAGCTGCTGGCTTTGCTGCTTGGGGCCAAGCTGGGCACTCCCATCTCAAGCAGTCTCTAAGCGACTATGGCCAGGAAGCCACACCTGCACCATGGTGGACCCCGCCCCCTGTGCCATGGTGGACCCCACCCCCTGGGCCATGGTGAACCTCCTAGGAGTGCCATGGTGGGCCCCCCTGTGTCATGACAGATCCCACCCCTATCCATGATGAACCCCTGTGCCATGGTGGGGCTCTGGAGTCATGGTGGAACCCTAGCCCCCCTGCGCCATGGTGGGACCCCAGTCCCTCTGCCATGGTGGAACCCCCCCATGTGCCATGGTGGGACTCTCCCACCTCATGCCATGGTATCCTGCTCAGACCCCTGCCCTGGTGGGACCCCAACCCTGTGCCATGCCATGGTGGGACCCCAGCCCCGCTTCGTGCCATGGTGGGACCCTCCCACCCCATGCCATGGTGGGACCCCAACCCTGCCCCGTGCCATGGTGGGACCCATCCACCCTGTGCCATGGTGGGACCCCAGCCCTGCCTCGTGCCATGGTGGAACCCAGCCCCACCTTATGCCATGGTGGGACCCCAGTCCCTCTGCCATGGTGGACCCCCCCCATGTGCCATGGTGGGGCTCTGGAGTCATGGTGGAACCCTAGCCCCCCTGCGCCATGGTGGGACCCCAGTCCCTCTGCCATGGTGGAACCCCCCATGTGCCATGGTGGGACTCTCCTACCTCATGCCATGGTATCCTGCTCAGACCCCTGCCCTGGTGGGACCCCAACCCTGTGCCATGCCATGGTGGGACCCCAGCCCCGCTTTGTGCCATGGTGGGACCCCAACCCTGTCCCATGCCATGGTGGGACCCTCCCACCCCATGCCATGGCTCCCCGCCTATATCGCTCTCCCTGCTGTTGCCATCAGGAGCTGCTCCTGGGCCCGAAGAGCCAGAGGCTGCTGGGAACCTGGGGAGGGGAGAGGTGGTCGTCCCTGCAAAACCTCCCTTCTTCCGCTTTCACATTTCAGAAGGAAAAAGGTGAGCAGGACCCATGGGTGCCTGGGGGCCCGGCACCCACAGCAGGGCCTGGCACCGCTCCTGACCTCTCCAAGACCTGCCCAGCTCACTGGACCACAGACACAGGCTGACCTAGGGGCTGACCTGCCTGGCCACATGATGGTAGAGATGTGCTCATGTGCTGGGACAGGCTGGGAGCAGCGAAGGCTTGGCTCCAGAGCGGCAGGTGCGCAGAGCATAACAGGCACAGAGAGATGCAGTGGGCAGAGCCGGGGAACACGCTGCGTGTCCACCCCAGAGCCCACTTAGGGGCCTCTGCCCTCCGAGCTCACGTAGCTCCATCTGTGGCCAGTGCCGGTGGCAGCTCGGGGCCCTGGCTCCCTACCAGGGAAGCCTGGAGGAGGCCGAGACAGGGCGACAAGGCAGGCAGGCTCCTCCGCAGTGGACTCAGTGGCTGGCCGGCAGCCCCTGCTGTCATTAACCAGCCAGGCATTATCGGAGCAGGATCTGCAGGCTGAGGCAGCACAGGGGACGCCTTATCGCCGGTCCCGGGGGCTGCAGACAGACCTGGCTAATCACCAACTGCTCTTGTCACTCTCCCTCGCTGGTCCGTGCCCTACCCCCGACCCCGGGGCCAGCACTGCAGCCCTGCCGCTGCTGCAGCCTCAGCGAGCGGAATGAGCAGGCAGGTCCCAGGGGCTGGCACGGCAGACACTGCGCCCGTGAGCCGCGAGCGAGGGGGCCGGGCTGGCTGCTGTGGGCCCGCTGCCCTGGCCCTCTGAGAGCCACCTGCTTTCGCCCACAGTGTGAGGTGCCGCCGTTCAGTGCTCTGACGCGCCCCAGATGGAGACGTCAGCCCGTCCAACTGCAGCAAATTACCAATTTTTCTTTTGTTAATTGGAAATAAAAATGTTTGCCGAGGGAGCCACTTGCTGGCATGCGGCTTTCGGTGTCCGGATGCCAGGACGCTGCATTGGAAATGTGTCTCTGGGCACCACTCGCTCTGGGACGGCCCTCGCCAGGCACGGCCCCCTCCCCTCCCCTGTTCTCTATCCCAAGAACCCCCTCATCTGCTGGGCATTTGTGAAAAACTGTGGGCAAGAGGCCGGTGGCAGGACAGCCCCTGGGCGAGGTGTGGACAGGGGGGCAGCTCCTGCCTCCCCACCCCCAGCCCAGTGCAGTGGCTCCCGCGTGGCCAGCGCACAGCACGCACCACAGTGGGGAGGTCAGCCTGGCCTGGCCCTCCTCTGCTCCGAATGTGCAAGAGACCTCGGGACCCAGGGACAGGGGTAGGCACCTGCCAGTGTGGCGAGTGTTGCCTCCTGCCAATCGCAACAGAGAGGATCAGAGGGCAGCCAAGGCGTCCTTGCCAGAAGGGTGGGCAGGGCCCACAGCCTGGGTAGCGATGCGGAAACCTGCAGGCCAAGAGCCCCATTCCCGCCTGCCTGGGTGTGATGCATGCATGTGCAGGTGTGTGCAAGCATGTGTGCGTGTGTCCAGGTGTCTGTGTGCAAGCACGTGACCTTGTGTGCCCGAGCCTGCATGGGCACCTGGGTGGGCAGAGGGAGAAAGCGCTGACCGCCAGGCCCCACCCCACTGCCCATGTCACAGTCATGGGAGCCCGCCGGGTGCCAGGCCCTGCCTCCAGCAGTCCACGCCACAGCTGCGTGTGTCCACCGGGTGCCAGTCCCGCAAGGATGTTGGGCCTTGGGAAAGGAGTCTTACTCAGCCGACCGCCACAATGGCGTTTTGTTGAGGCTGGAGCGGGGGTGGCAGCGGCAAGGGCGCCCCAGGGCCTGCAGGTGTGGGACAAGGATCACTTAGAGCTCCTGTGTCCTGGCTGCGCGTGGGGACAGAGGGGCGGGACCTGGTGGGGAGGGAAGGATGGTGGCCACATGGCTGAGGGACCCTAGCACCCTGCAGTAGGGGAGGCCTAGGGCGGAGGGCAGACCTGCAGGGAGGGTGAGCACCACGCGGAAGCCTCAGGGTGAGTGGCTGGGGCTCCCCCAGGCCCTCTGCCCACACTCAGGCCCGTGCCCTCTCCAAGGGACCCCTGTAGAGGGAGGAGTTCTGGCGGATTCCAGCCCAGCCCCAGCCTGGGCAGCCATAAATCCAGCAGGAGGCTCCCCTGGGATCCCTGCTCCCATTCCACACCAAATAAGTCGGCTTGAGCCAGGGCACACAGCCCAGAACCCTGCATGGGGGCATCTCCTGCCCACCCCACACGTAAATTCTGCATGGGTGAGCCAGCCACCCGGGGGTCAGCCCATGCGTGCACGTAGCCACCAATCCGTGTAGCCTGCTGCAGGTTTCTCCCGGGCCTCTCTGCAGGTGGGCTGGGAGGTATAGGCGCGTGCAGTGACCATGGTGGCGGCGGCCCTGGCGCCTGCCTACATAGCAGGGCAGCAGGAACACGGACGCCAGTCACAGCGGAGGAGCTTGTGCGGTTGTGGTTGCCACTTCCCAGTGAGGGCCAGCCCCAGCTGGCCTGTGCCGACCCTTGGCCTTGACCCGCAGCCCCACGGGCCGCAGGCGGCCTCTGCCCTCCAGTGGCGGGTGCACAGCTACCGCCTAAGGACCTGGGCTCCCCTCCAGCAGCTCAGGGACACCTATCATGGCCGGCCCAGCAGGCCACCCCCGCCCGCCCGCTGCCCGCCTCTCCCGGGCCCCCGGGCACCCAGTGTCATGGGTGACATGAGAACCGCCGGGGCGTTTTGCACCCTGGGTATGCCGTGGCCGGGCAGCGTCAGCACGAACGTCGCCCCCGACTTGTCCCTGGGACGCTCGGCAGCGTTTTTCCCATGGAAAGAGAGGGTGGCCTTTGCGAGGGGGCACGGCCAGCCCGAGTTACAGTCAAGATTAATCCCCAACAAGGCACAGAAGACAAGCACAAAGAGAATCATACACTCGGGAGCTCAATGGATGTTTTCATAAATGTATGAATAATTTAAATTATCATTGCCGAGTATTTATTCGAGTGTTTCAGGGGAAAATGCCTCTTCTCTTTCTCTCTCGGCCCCTTTCAGCCCTGTGTCGTCTCTTTTATGTGCTGCATGGGCCGTTTCTTGCCATCTGAATCGGCCCCGGGGACAATGGGATGCAAGAGGCTGAGGGCCCGGCAAAGAATGGCGCCCTTGTTGCCGACGCCCGGCCCTGACATTGATTAACGAGGGTGCAGACACGGGCAGAATCTGTGAGCGCCAAGGGGGGACTGGGAGCCCGAGGGCACTGGGGCGGGCCGCAGGGCTGCCAGGGAGAAGGGCACGGCGGCCCCCACGCCCAGTGGGAAAGGGCAGAGGGGAGACCACAGCTCCGAAGCTGCCGGAGGGCTTGGGAACCCCTCGGAGGACAGGGTGCCTGACTGGTACCTACCGGCCCAGCAGGCACCTGCTGGACACCTGCCTGCAGAGCTGGCCGGGGGGGGGGCGGACCCACAGGTGTCCTCCTGAGGGCTCTGCCTTCCCGGGCCCTGGTGGGGGCAACACCTCTGCGTGCCAGTCTGCAGAGGTCCGGTCTCTCCATCCTACCTGGTGCCGCCCACGCCCTGTGGTCTGGGTGTGGTCAGCCCAGAGGCCCCAGACAGCATTCAGCTGCTGGGCTTCTAGGAAGCGATGGCCAGATGGGGTCTGTGAGGGGAGGAGGCCCAGCACTGCCCGGGGACCAGAGCCGGCACACAACCCTCACCAGAGGCAGAACCCACGGGGCCAACGCATCCCTGGACTCAAGGCGACAGACGGCGGACAGATGCCCCCATCCCCCTTGTGACACACACCGACATTCCAGCACTGAGAAGGAACATTCTGGAGTGTCCTCTCAGCCTTGATGGGACAGGATGGCATCTGGGAACAGTGCAGTGACCTTGGCCCCGGCTGGCTGCCACACAAGCTGCCTGCATCGTCTCAGGCCCAGGGGCTGCCCCGTGGACGAGCTGCCCCTCCACCATGTGAGCGTCACTCCCAGCCCCCTGCAGAGGTCTCTCTCTCACTTGACACAGAAAATGTGAGGCACAGGGCCGGGCACCCAGAGGGGAGGTGACCCCTCAGCAGAGGCAGCACCCAAACAGACAGGCTCAGATTTCTAGGGGGTGTCAAGGCCCTCCCTGCCCAGTGGCCGTAGTCAAGGCAACGTCCCCAGCGCAAGAGCACCCCGAGGGCTGGGGGGGACACTCCCGAGGGCTGGGGGGGCAGCTCCGGGCTGTGGGCCTGTGTCCGGCAGTGGCTGGCCCGGTTACTGTCTGGGCTGGTGGCCACACCCAGGGCCCCACGAGCTTCCGAGTTAATGTAGCGATCACAGCGGTGCTGATTGGGATCGCCAGGTCCCACCAACCTGGCCCCCAGGGGCCTCGCTCCACAGCCTGGCCTGAGTGACCTTGGGTGGGCAGAGCCTGCTCCGGGCCAGAACGACCCCCCAGGCAGCGCCACGAGGGGCCCGAGGGACCCCCCTCAAGGAACCAGCCTGTGTGCACCTATGATTCTGACGGTCAGTTTAAGTCCTGCTGAGCCTCGTACACATCGCTAGGCCCCGCAGCAGTGGCCACACGCACAAGGTCATGGCCCCTGAGCTAGGGACAGCTAGGGCCCTCACCCTGCCTGGCAAAGGAGCCAGGGTGGGTTGTGTCAGTGAACAAAGCCTCATTTCAGGTGCAGCATCCAGTGGGGAGGGAGGGGCGGATCGATTCCCGCCCTGTTGCTGCACGGGTGCGCGGACTGGCCACCCTGGCCCGGCTAAGCCACGTGTGCCAATCAAGGCCGTGAGCCACAGAACTCCGTGTGCGGCCACCTGTGGCAGGCAAGCAAGGGGAATCTGCTCTCTGTCCCCACCCTGTTGCCAGGATGGGGTGTGGCCAAGCACCGCCTTCGCACCAGCCCCCTGCGGCTTTGGGGCAGGGTATAGGGCTCCCTGGCTAACACAAGACTTGATAATAATGGGACATCAGGAAGAAGAGAGGGCTGGGAGCAGAGCCTTGCGTGGGCAGCGGGTGTGGGCAGAGCCGAGAGGCCTGGGTGCACAGTCCACGCTCGCCGCAGGAGGGAAGCAGGTGTGCTGCTCTGAGGCAGGCGTGCAGGCGGACCTCAGAGAGGGGGCTGCAGCGGACTCTGGGGCGCCCATCCTGTCCCCCTCCCTGGCCAGGCCTGAGGCTCCCCACTTGGGCCGCCCCTGCCCTCACCTCCCGCTTGGGCTGGCGGCCAGGGGGCATCAAGATCCCCTGACAAGGCAGCCCCCGAGGGTCACTGGAGTGCCCCCCGCCAGCAGGGACAAGCGAGGGGCTTAAGTCGCTCCAGGCCACATGAAAGGGACACGGGAGGACAAAGCTGCCGCTGGCCGCGGGTGGACGTGGGGCGCCAGAGGAGGCGCACGCAGCCCTTCCACAGCCCCGTGGGTTTTCAGCCATGGTGAATGGAGTGCAAATTAGCAGGGTCCAGGAGCCTTGCTGCTGTCAGTTCTCGGCTGGCGGACACTCTGAGGCGGTGGGCGGATTAATCAGACTAAAGAGGCCGCCATTCCCAGAGCAAGGTGGAGGCCGCCTTCCCCGCTGCTGCTGGCCGGCCGTCCTTGCTGCCCTCGGACAACGCCAGACCAGGGTGCATGCACACATGTGAGCGCCCCACATGCATGTACAGGCGTGCACCCTCCGCTTGCTGTTTAAGGTAGATGGGCAGTTCTCAGCCGTACCCTCCGAGATGCCACCAGGACTGGCAGGGTAGAGGCGTCGAAGCCCTGAGCAGGAGCCGAAACAAGCCTGTCCTGCTGCTGGGGGGCCCACCAGGCCCCCAAGGCCACCGGAGGCTCTGTGGCTGCTCAAAGCTGTTGACCAAGCCCTCGAGAGACAGCCACTGGGTGCTGGCCAGGCCACCTCCCCGTCAGCCGCAGTACGGAGCTGTGGCCTACACAGCAGCCAGGATGCCCCTGTGCCTGTAGGAATCGGGCTGTGTCCAGACAGGGAAAGCAGCTCGGGAAATCACCTTCCCACTCCACAGCTCAGCAGGCCCCAGGACACATCCCCTCCCCCAAAGCAACAGGTGGCACTGAGGTGTTGATGGAGACGCCAGAACATTCCAGAACATTCCCTAGGCACCTGCCAGCTCTGGTTTCCTGCTTCCTGCCTGGTCTTTTGGGAACGCATGGGTGGCCATAACCTTCACAAACCTTCCCAAGAGGCAGGAGCTCTGGCCAGCTCTGGTCGGTCTCAGGTGAACTCGGGGGCAGGGTGGAGGTCAGGGCCAGGCTTGCACTCCCAGATACCAACAGCGAGCCATGCTCTGTTGCCCTGGCCTGAGACGTCCTGGCCGCCCTTCCTTCCGCCCCTGCTGAGCTCGACCCCGGCTGCCCCCTGCTTTTGCCAGGAACATCTGGAGACCGGGACCCCTCCCCTGGCCTGGGCGAGGACAACATAGGCCCTTCTCACCCACATTCTCCCCCACGACACCCTGGAGAGCCTGTGGGAGGTGCAACCTGGCACCTCATGGGACATTCACCCCCGTCCCCGCCAAGAGCTGGGTCTCTCTCCCTCTGAGCCTTGGGGCAGGGCACTGGGGTGCATAGCCGGGGGTCTGAGAGCTCCCCAAGAGTCTGAGAGGGTCAACTGCGACGTTCACCCCCCGGCGGTCCCCATCAGCTCGGGTGGGCACTGCCGCGGAGCTGAGTGCCCAGAAAGACACAGAGCCGAACCTGCTCCAGTCAGAACCAGAGTGGAGATCGCCGCCGGGGGCCTGCCTCGGTGTTCTCCCTGCCTCCTGGCGAGGGGCAAGGCAGCCGGCAGCGGGGGGTGCATGGTCAGTGTCTCATGTAGAGCCTCAGGTAGGTGCAGGGCCGAAGGGTCACACAAGCTCCAGTGGGGCAGGCAGTGACAAGCAGCCACCACACACAGGCAGCAGAGAGGGACCCAGGGACATCTCCCCGCCGTCTTCTGCAGGCAGGGTCTGCTCTCACACCATGGGCCCCGGCCAGGACAGGACCTCTGCTCCCTGCGGGCAACCTTGGCGACAGGCTAGCATGCTGATCTGGATTGTAAAGACAGGGGCAGACCACCCTTAAACCCAGCAGAGCAAGCCTACACTGGCGTCCTCCGTGCTCCTGGGCGGGGCTGCCCTCACCCCTCTCCATGGTCCTCCCAGGCCTGTGCTCCTGGGCGGGGCTGCCCTCACCCCTCTCCAGGGCCCAGGAGCACAGGTCACCCTCAACCCCTACATGCCCAGTTCATCCTTGTTTTGCCTCACACAGCCCTCATAGGTGCATGCCTTGGGTTCCAGGCCCCCAGCAGTGTCTGCAAGGCCCTGGGGGCCCAGATCAGTGTGTTGGACACATTCTGCCCACCCCCGCGTGGGGCTGCCAAGTGCCTCACTGTCCGTACAGCCATGGCTCTGCCGGGGCTGGGGTCTCAGAACCTCTGGGCCTGGAGGGGCAACAGGATGATAAGGGTCTCAGGCCTGCTGGCCATGGGTGCACCTCAACTCCAGGAGTGCCTCGCAGACTTGGGGTGCCACTGTGGCTTTGGGAGGGGCCTCCTTCTGGTGCCTCACTGGTCCCAGACAGCCTCTGTGTTGCCCAGGGGGAGCCTCCTCCTGCCCCCATCTCATCCCTCTGCAGGCACAGCCAGGAGGTGGGCGCTGGCCAACTCAGGGGTCCAGAGACCACGCAGCAGCTCCCACAACGGCCATGGCTCGGCCCCACACGGTTCCCCAGGGGAATGACCGTGTGTGGTCACCATGGCGAGGGGGCGTGGCCCGGGGTGGCCCTATAGGCTTGGGTGGGGACCCCAGCTAGGAATGCCAGAAGGGATGGAGAACGGCGTGGTAGTGGCCGTGAGCTGGGCCGACCGTCCTGCACCCACCAGCCAGCGAGGCCAGCCCCTTCAGCCGCCGGAGCCAGGCCCCGACCCTCACACAGGCCCCGGTCCCAGTGCTCTGCCCTCCCCGCCGCCTCACGGGGTGGGGGTCTTGTGGGGTCCCCGGCAGGTATCAGCTGCCTCCAGGAGCCGCCGGAGACCAAGGGGACCAGCCGAGCTCGGGGAGCCCGAGGCTGTTCCCACTGCCTGTCCCTGGGCCTTAGGTGCCACATCCCCCTGCAGGAGCAGCCCCGCCCCCAGGCAGACAAAAGTGGGTCCCCCCCTTGGCCCGGGAAGGAGCTGGGCCTTTTCAGGCCCTGAATGGAGCCCTCATTAGGCCCGGGCCTCCACTTCCCCTTCCCCTCTTTTCCTCATTCAGGGCGCTTCTGACTCCGACTAATTCGCTAACAATCCCTGGGGGCCTTCCCAGCTCCCGTTTGGGGCACATTGTCCCCAAGCTGAGTCCCCCCCCCCCCCACGGGGTCTCCCTCTCAATTAGCCGACTGCTGGGCCCCCGTCCCCCTCCCCTCCTTTCCTGCCTGCCCGCCCACTTTTTAACCATTTCCTCTTAGAATTAGACTCCCAGGGGTCTTCTAGAGCGAGCATCCCACAGCTGCAGGTCAGTGAGCGAGGGGCAGGGGCGGGGGGTGCCAGCATGGCACCTGCCCACAGCCAGCACTCTGTCCTTCTGTCCCCCACAGCCTGCACCAGCTACAAGGGAGACAAGGAGTGACACGTGCACACACACAGGAAGAAGGCCTGGCAACCTCGTGGCACTGTGTCTGCAGCTGGCACAGCACCGGGTTCCTCGCCAACCCCGAGGTCTGGGACGCGTCCCACATGGAGGCCAGTAAGGAAACGCTGACACAGCTGTGGCTGTCCCACGGCCGGAGCCACAGACCACTCCAGACTGCACGGGGCTTCTCCAGGAGCCTTCCCACCTGAGGGGTCCTCCCCAGGACCCCCTTCCAGTGCTCGGCAGTCCACAACAGCCAGGTGGCTCAGCAGAGGCGGCAGCTTCTGGACAGATACAAGGGTCAGGCAACAGAGAAACCATCCGTGATGCTGTGGGGGCCACCCAGGAAGACCCCAGCGCCTCCCTCTGCACCCGTGGAACCCCAGTTCCAGGCAGAGCTGTCTACCCTTCCACAGCACAGGGCCTCACTCTGACATGCACGATGCCGCAGCTCTGCTCGTAGACCCGAAGTCCTAGGACCATCGTGTGTTACAGCCGGTCAAGTCTCCACCTGCAGTCATCCCATATGGGCACCAGTTCAAGCCCTGGCTGCTCCACTTCCTATCCAGCTCCCTGCTGACGGCCTGGGAAAGCAGCAGAGAAAGGGCCGAGGGCTGTGGCCACTGCAGTCACGTGGCAGACCCGGAAGAAGCTCCTGGCTGCTGGCTTCAGCCTTGGTCCATCTCTGGCCATGGTGCCCATTTGGGGAATGAACCAGAAGACAGATCTGCATCCTCTGCCCCTCTCTCAGTCCCTTCCGACCCAAGCCTCTCAGCGGGGCCCAGTGTGGGGGGCACCAGGATGCCTTGGCCACCCCAGGGTCTCCCAGCACCCAGATTCTCTGGAGCGCCAGGACTCGAATAGACCTTGGGGTTCCGAGCTGACGATTGACCCTCCACTGGCATCGCCAGGCCAGGTGAGAACCTCTGAGGTCACACGTGGGAAGGGACAGCGCAGTCCACCCCTCACAGCCCCCGGGCCCTGGGAAGGATGCAGGGTTCAGGGTGCCACCTCCCACCAGTCACAGCCCGGGCCACTGCTGCTGTGCCCTGAGTGGGACTGGGACCTGTGCCCACAGCCGCAGGCACCGCCTGCTGAGGCAGGAGTCCCTACGCCTGCAAGGGCAGAAGTTAGGAAGCTTGGAAACCCTCTCCTGCCCTGAGCCTGGCTGGGTGGCTGGAGGCCCCACACCCTCAGGAGGGCCTGCGGGGAGCCCAGGGGTCCTAGGCCTCCAGAGCCCGCGGGGAGCCCAAGGGTCCTTCGCTTTCAGGGCCTGCGGGGAGCCCAGGGGTCCTATGCCCCCAGGGCCTGCGGGGGACCCAGGGATACCTCAAATGACTTCTGGATCTTCAGAAAGTCCCCGGGTGCTTGCACTGAGTGGCCCCTGCTGGTGTGTAGGCTCCACTCACGGGGTGCCCTGCTAGGCTGAGCCCCAGAGCCGTGCAGAGATGGCTCGGCTCGGTGGTGCTGGGATCCCTGAATCCACTGAGGAGAGGCAGGGTCCCGCCCCAGCCTAGCAGGAGGCCTGGGTCCTCTGGGGAACGGCTCTTTCCCTGAAGCCCCAGCAGAGCTCTGAGCCAAGGGAGGGTCTGCAGCTCAGAGGGGGACTGGGGGTCCACGGGCATGCAGGCAGGTGGTGTTTCCTGCCCCATGGCTGTGGAGCCTGGGCCGAGCCCAGCAAGCACCCCTGGCTTAGGAGCCCGTGTGACCGTCCCTCCTTCTCTCACTTCAGGCAGATACCTGAAGTGAATGCCCGTCCACCTGCCGGGGCCGAAGGCAGAGGTCCCAGGGACAGAGGCAGTGGCGGCTGAGCCACCTAATCCGGGCTGGCCAGGCCCTCCGCTGGGCAGCGGGGCCGGGACGCGGCTGATAAATTAGTGTGCAGGGAAACGAGGCGGCCCCTGGTGTAAAGGTCCCTCCCACTTTGTTCTGGACCAGGGTTTATCTTGGCGGCCGTGGCGACAGACAATGCCTGGGGCCTAACTGGCAGAAATCTCAGCCCGGCTCACGAAATTGCTGTACTGATAAAGGCCGAATGGACTTCAGACAGATCTAAATGGGAAAGGAGTGGACGCAGGTACTTCTGGACAAGATTGAGCAGGGCCAGCACAATGGGACGCACAATTAAACCGGGCATTAACCCAGGAGGAAGGGCCTTGGCCCCGCGGCCAGACAAAGGGTGGGTCCCGCCGCCCTGCGAGGGGCTGGTAATCCCTGCCCTCGGCCTGTGCAGCTGCGGTGCGGGGGCTCCGGTGCCCTCCGCCGACGGCACCCGGGGCCGCAGCCAATCCGTTCCTGCACAGAGGCTCAGGCCACCCCAGCCCCACCTCCTCCCGGGCAGCCCCTGCCCAGACCACGGAACCACTCACACAAAGCCGGCCATGCACTGGCACAAGGGCTGCTGGGAACGCCCCCAACCTGGGCACACAGCTTAGGCAGACCCCCACCCCACTGCACAGAGACACAGGGGCACAGCGGCAGAGGACAGCAGCTACAGGTGGCCAGTTGCCAGAGCAGCCCTGGGGGAGGGGTGCCCTGGCCGAGGCTGAGGTGTCTGGGACACGCTGAGAGGCACTCCTGCCCCGGGGGACAGCCGGGCACAGGAATTCCCACCCCAGAAGCTGATAAGCGGGCGAGGCCTGGCCGGGCACGTCCGTCCCGTGACCCAGTGAGACCTTTTATGGCCTGGAACGCCTGCCCGGGGCTCTCGTGGGCTGGTGGGGAGGGAGGCTCTCAAGGGGCCAGAGCAGCCCTTGCCCGGGTCCCTGGGGAGTGTCTTGGCTGGTGGCAGCCCACCTGCAGAAGCAGTAGCCACCCTTGCTGGACTCACCGCAAGGGCCCTGTGAACAGTGACCACACATACCTGCCAATCGTCCCTCCCCTGGCACCACAGGGCCGCCCCAGAGCCCACCTAGGCCGAGGGAGGGGTGTGGCACTCCCTGCTGACAGCCCCTGTCGGGACAGACCTAGGGACCAGCCTGGTACGAGCCCTGTGCCCTGCCTCCCTCTCTGGGGTCAGGCTCCCAGCTGCTTGGCGGAGGGGAGGAGACACTGGCACTCCAGCAGCTTCCAGGAATGCCCAGAGCCCCTCCCGACCCACACCACGCCCTGGATGGGCAGCCCTAGGGCCTTCTCTCCGGCAGCTGCAGGATACCTTCGGCTGAGGTTGCCCACCTGCTCAGCAGCCCATCCCACCCCACTGGCCTGAGGTCAGGGAATCCGGCTGCATCTTCCCAAGAATACCTCCCCGCCACCCCCCCCCCCCCCCCCCCGCCGCACTAGGATACAGGCAGAAACCAGGACCCAGCCTGAACTCCAAGCCAGCAGGAGCTGCGGCCTGGAATCCGGCTTTTAAAAGTGCCCTGGAGGGTTCTTGCCCGTTTGTGGGGGTCCCCAAGGTCAAGGTGGAGCCGTGAGAAGCACTCCAGAGCTGGGGCTCCCTGTGGCTCCTCCCTGGACCAGCCAAGACCCCCGACCTCTGGCTGGCAGGCTCAGCATGAACAGCCAGGGCTCCTGCGTGGGGAACGTCCACTCCTGGGAGGTTGTCACAGTCATGGGGAACGTGACGCTGGGCCTGGTGTCAGCCATCCTCAACAGCGTGCCCACAGGGCCGGGGCCATGGGCTTGTGTTTCCCCGGCGTACCCAGCAGGTCCTGTGGCCCTGACCTGGGGAGCTTTTCCTGACCAGTACAGGGACCCGTGGCACCTCCCCCTGCATCCCAGCAGCCATGGCTCCTTGCAACACAGGGATGGTGGTGGTGCCATGGCAGGGGTGGCGCTGGCCCAGCCTTGAGTGGCTCGGAGGCTGTGCCTGCCTGGGTAGGTGTGTTCCTATGTCCCGGCGCCCCCAGCGCAGATGCCCCTGCCTTAGCCCACAGCCCCACCTGCCTGCCCCACTCCCATCTCTGGGGCCCAGGCAGGGTGAGCTTGGCTGTCACCGGGGTGTGTGTGACAGTGTGAGAGCGGAGGGCCAAATACCATTTAAGAAGCTGGTATTCGTGGATGTCTCTCGAATATGAAAAGAAAATATTTATTTCCTTTTTCGCTTGTGAATCAGAGTTGCTCTATTTAAAGAAAGTACCCTCCACTGCCTCGCGGCCCAGATATTTCCCCTTAAGGAAGTGAAGCAGAGCCGTCGGAGGCATTCTTAGTCATTCTGTCTCCTTTTTTCTAAAATTCCTTATATACCCCTGCTCAGAGCCCAGCCCAGATAGCGCGGCTCTCACGGCATTCCTGGGCTGAGAAGGCCCGGACCTGATGTCACGGTGCCCGGCCGCCGCGGGGCTGCTTCCTGCACTGCCCGGGGCGGCCGGCGGGTCCCTGTGCCTCTCCAGGGCCGAGCCGGCTTGCCTGCACCCGGCAGGGCGTGGTCTCTGCTCCAGACGGGGCTCCCGTGGGACCTGCCTGCAGCACAAGCCTGAGACGGGGCGGGACGCACAGACAGGTCCCAGGCACCCTGCAGGGTTTCTCAGGGTGAACAAAGTCCCGGGGGCCGGACACACGGGGGCAGCCCGCTGCGGGTCAGGGAGCCGTCCCGGACTGAGCTGCAGCGTCCTACCTTGGATCATAATACTCTCTGCCCTCAGGAAGCCGGGAGTGCAGCCCCAGCTGCCTCCCCCAGCTGCAGCCTGGCACTGGCACCCAGGACTCTGTGGCTCTGACCCACTGCTGGGCCCAGAAAGGATGCAGGGTGGGATGGTGTCAGAGCCAAGCGTGGGGGTGCAAGGCGCCCCAAGTGCCAGCACTGTGCTCAGGGTGCGAGAAGTGACTGGCCCCAGCTGGAGGGTCGGGGTAGTGTGTGATGCGACCCCATCACGGACATCCATGACAGCCCGTGTGTGCAAGTGCGTGTGTGAGCCCAAGCCTGTTCAGGAGCCAGTGTGTGTGCACCTGGGTGTGTTTGTGAACATGTGTGTGCAGGATGGAGTGTGGATGCTAACACACACTCCTGGAATTGTCCAGGACCCGGCCCTGCAACAAGGCATCTTCCACCACCCAGCCCACCCTGGGGTGGGGGAACCCTCTCTCCTCGACCACTCACTGCAAGTTCAGACCCTCCCGGGGTGTCTGCAGTCAGTCCCCGGGCAGGTAGGGTGGCCCTGGGTGAGGTCAGCGTGCCGTCACGTAGGCCTCGCAGTGCCACCACTCGTACGGGTTGTGGGCTGAGGGTGGCCGCAGCTGCTGGCTGGGCCACGGGGATCCACCTGGGGGGAGGGGCGGCCCCGCGTGAGTCACATTGAGGCCGCGTTGGCCTGGCTGCGTGGCCAAGGGCATGAGGCAGGGCTGGGTCGGCTCCTGGCCCGACGCCTGCCCCAAACCCCCAGCAATGCCGTGAGGAGCGCGATGGGCCACTTCGGGCACCTGGGCGAGCAGGGCTGCCATGTGAACACGCATGTGCCTGCCCTGCGGGGCTCCGGCAGGCCTGGGTCCGGGCGTTCCCCATCCTTAACTTGGATTCAGGCAGGACTTGCGCGAGAGGCCTCCTCCAACATGCACACTGCACAGACTGAGCCACCGGCCGGACACCGGAGACAGATGCCCGGCCCTGAGGGCCACAGCCCTCCCCACCACCGGCACGCTCGGCGAGCACGTGGGTGCAGACAGCCACACGTGTCAGCACCTGCTGGTGCCAAGTCCCTCAGAAGGGGGTGCTGAGACCCGTGTGTGGGAGAGTGGGGGGAATGGAACTGAGATACGAGACAAGGCCGCCCCAGAGCTGATGGTGGCCGGCCGTCCGTGCGCATCCCTGTCGCACCCCTGTCCTTCCTGCCTGGGGCTTTCCGGCCCGGCTGGCCCACCCCACCCCCTGCCTGGGCTGCTCTCCGCCCTGGGGCCCATGCTGGTGCTCAGAGAGGCCGGTTCACACACCTGGCTGTCACGCAAGCCCACGGCCCCCTGCTGGCTCCCACCACACCGGCCAAGAAAAGCTGACACACTCGTGGCCTTGCCTCCTTCCCAGGCCACGACGCGGCCAGGGCCACTGTCAGGGGATGACACACCCTGAGTGCATGCAGGGGTTCCCAGACTCAGCCTAGGACAGCAGTGGGGGCCAGGCAGCTGCCTGCACCTGCCAGGCAGCTCCCCTCCCGGCGACAACCCAAGGGGGTTTCTCTTCATTTGCAAAATAACCAGCACTGTGATGGAGCTTTCTCAGACCCTGTGCTATGTCACCACAGGTAGGGGGTGGGAGGCACCCTGGCTGACTGGGCTGCTGTGGTGGGAAGGCAGGAGGACTGTAGGCGGGGAGGGAGAGGGACGGGGCACATGGCCAGCCAGGGGCCTCCAGCATCACTGGAGTCACCTAGGGTCCCCACACATCGCTCCCCCGGGGCCACACGTTGGGAGTGGACACCAGAGGCTCCTGGGCCCAGTCCCGCAAGCCCGGGACGCCACCAGCACCTTGCCTCTGTGCCCCTGGCCTCTGTGCCCACTGCCGTCTATTCCCAGGGACTCCCCGCCTTGGAGAGGAGCCCCTTCTGGGCCCAAACCTCCCTACATCTCATCACAAAGAAATGAGATGGAACCTTCCAGCACGTCTCAGCTGCCTGGTCCTGGTGACAGGAGAACCATTGTGCCCATGGCGTCCCCAGCGCATGGGGAGGACATCTGGGTCTCTCTGAACAAATTGTGCCCATGGAGGGTCCCTGTGCCACCCTCGGCAGAGGTGCCACGCTCCCCGCACTAGGAGCAGGCTCTGGGGCACAGCTGGGCCGCATGCTGGCCTGCTCACACCCACAGGAAACCAGTCCCCTGTGGATTCCACTGCCGGTCAGTTCCTCCCGGGTGTGCCAAGATTGTGTCCACCCACTGTGCCCACATACTGCCACAACAAGAGTCCAGACACACATGTGACACAGGGGACAGGCCGCTGTGTACCTGGGGCCCACACCGGTCAAGTCCCAAACTGACCCAGCTCCCCTGCTGGCCAGAGAGAAACCTGTGGGGGGTCTGAATGGGTCCCCCGGCAGGCCAGCCCCTCCCTGGTAGCCCCTCTCCCTGGCCCCAGGACCCCATCTGTCATGTGCAGGAGGAGCCCGGGTGGGGCACTTGTCGGCTGTGCCCCCTCCAGCACCAGGGAAGGCAGGTGTGGGCTCAGGACCCTCCCCAAGCGCCACAGTCAGGGGGAGTCTGCCATTCCCACTCTCAGGCCCCCAGCGGAACCCCGAAAGAAGCCCCTTCCAGTGGAATCCTTTCTTTCTGGCCTAGGAGGGGTTTGAGTGGACTCCCCAGGGGTCCTGCTCGCTCCTCCCCCAAGGGGCAGTGGCCTACGGCAGATCCCACTGTGGTGCCCCACCAGCACAAGGGCGTGTCGGGCAGAGCCAGCACCGGCCAAGGAAGCAGAGCAGCCGACAGCGCCAGGTGCGTCTGGGCCGCTGTTTGAGGATGTGAGACAGAGAGAGGACACAGCCTGGCGCTGGAACAAGAGGTCGTGAGGCCATGACTGCAGGACGGAGTCGGCACACGTGGAGGGGAGAGCAGCAGGCAGAGTCAACAGGTGTGGCGCAGCCAGGCCTGGCACAGAGGGAGCCGAGCAGATACGGGCCGTTTCTTCAGAGAAAAGAGGGAAGCAAACAGGAACCTACAGCCCAGCTGCCGAGGACAAGGTCGCTTCAAGGTCGCTCCCTCTTAGGGCTCCTTCCCTGCCGATGCCGGCCACTGGATGCCGGACGCCACCAACTTTGTCAAGCCCACACATGAGCCCGCCTGCTCCTGTCCCACGCCCCCCTGCTGGAGCTGAGGCACTCCTGGGCTGAGGGCGCTTCCCAGCGACAAACAGCTCCTACTTTCCCGCTCCCTGCCTGCTCTGGCCTGTGGCCACTCATTCCCGAAGGTGACCTGACCCAAGGTCCCAGCCACACACACACACTGTACCTGCCGCCAGCAGGTTGCCCCTCTACAGAGTCCGGCTGCCCGTCCCTCTGCCACCTGGTCCACCTACCCTCCCACCTGGAGCTGCAGGCTTTCTGCACATCAGGGGCAGGGGGAAAGCTGGCACCCAGAGCCCCCTCCTGCCCATGACAAGGAGCTGTGTGACACTGAGGGCCACCAGGGTCCACTGCCTGCTGCCAGGACCTGGGAACCCAGCCCCCGTCCTCAGCAAGGGCTGTGGCAGCAGTCTGAGGGGAGCTGGGCAGCCCTGCCCTGCCCAACACCATCACACGAACATAGCCTTGGGGTTTCTGGGACTGCTGGGGGTGCAGGTGCACAGCGGCATGTTCTGGGGTCCCCACTGAGGAGCCGGGACTTCAGGCCCGACACGAAGCCAGGCCCAGTGTGGGAACCACACATCTGAGAGCTGGGAGAGGCAGCAGGGCCAGAAGCCCACAAGATTCCCCCAGAGCCCCAGAGGCACCTGCCTTCCTGACTCCGTCGAGTCGGAGCTGTGCTGCCAGCCAGGACACAGAGCGAGGCCCTCCTGGCAGGACAAGCCCGTGCCCCCAGCCTCAGGGGCAGCGGGAGATGGCACAGCTGGCAGGTGCTCGCCCCAACCGCAGTAAGGTTGCTGTGGTGACAGGCGCAAAGCACAAGGGTGTTTTACACCGCGGGTTCCCAAGAAGACACACACATTCCTGGAAGACTGCGTCCCAGCTGAGTCGCGCCCTGCGAGCCGCAGAGTCCAATAAGCCTGGGAAACGTGACATTCCAGTACTCCCTGGCCAGGCCTCCTGCCTTGGGCAGCGGCTGCTGGACCCGCTTTATAAATAGCCTGGACGCAAGAGAAATGGCTGCGATCCACCCCGCTCCACCGCGCCGCTCACCTCCCAGCCGAAGCCCGTCTCCTTGAGTGCGGCCCGGGGCGCTGCCACGTAGGGCCCGAACCTCTCCCCGGCTTCCATCCTCTTCCTGGCCCAGATGCCCAGGCCAGCACCCGGGATGGACGACTCTCGGAGTTCGAAGTCGGGGGGCACCGGGATGTCGTCGGGGATGTAGACGGGGGCCTCGTAGGGCGAGCCCTCTTTGGGAGTGAAGTCCTCGCTGGTGGGGAAGGGTGACGGCGGCCCCATGGGGATGGGTGACATGATGCTGTCCTCTGTCTGGTCCTCGGCGCTCTGGCCGGCCAGCAGGTCCGGGTCAGGCTCGTACATATTATTTACAACGTCGCCGTCGCCTGAGAGAGAGAAGGCAGCATTAGCCTGGGCAACGCACCTTGACAGCGGGATGCTTGGGGATCCCGGGATGGGGGCACTGGAGGCCCAGCAGGTGCCCAGCCAAGCCACCCCTCTCCCTCCGCTCTACCAGCCTAGGGCCTCCTGAGGCTGGGCTTCTGGCAGGCACCGTCAGCGAGTGGCACTCACTCCCGTGGCCCTGCAGGAGCACCAGGAAGGGCTGACTACACCATCCACACTGGGAGGCTGGCAATAAAGCCCGCTGGCCCTCCGGACAGGCTCCTGGGCAGTGTCAGGAGGACACAGAAGCTGGGCAAGTGGGCATCTCGCCCAGAGCTGCTGTCCCAACACGTGGGCTGCTGGGCCCAGGGGAAGGTCCCTGGAAGTTCCCCACGGCCTCAAGGCCCGCCGAGGTCAAGCGCATGGGCCTCACGGGAAGGGGACAGAGCAAAGGCCAAAGGGTGGCCAGCATGTCCGGCTGGGACAGGCCTGATGGTCCTAGCTGCTCTGCTCCTGCGGTGGACTGGAGTACAGGGCAGGACCGAGGGAGCTGGGCAGGGCCAGGCAGCTAGGGAGCGACTCTAGCGCCTGCCCTGAGCACAGGGGTGCAGTGGAGAGCAGGCGTGCAGCCCTGCTGCCCCCAGCAGAGTCACAAGGCAGAGATGGAGCCGGGAGGGCCAGCTCTGGCAGCAGGAGGCCCCGACAGGCGCCTTCTGGGCTGGCGGACCTCCCAGCAGGCACAGGACAGATGCTCAGACCCTACCTGTGGCTGACCGGCAACGACGTCACCCACGGGTCCCAGACCCTAACCTCAAGAGTGTTTGCACGTCCCAGGCCCTGTGGCCGAGGCCACACCCTCCTGTGCCCTGTGGGGACGCCACAAACACACCAGTGGTGTCCATTAGCAATGCGTGAAGAGCTAGCCCAATTCAGGGAGACTCAGGCGGACTGGCAGGCCGGGGTCAGCACAGGGTGCAGGCACCTGGGGGGACATGCCAGGCGGGTATCTAACTGCTCATTGTGCCATCACTCCGGGAACTTGATGGGGGCGGCAGCCTGCCGAGCTTCTGCCTCTGCTGCCAGTACGAGACCCCAGAGGCATGCCCCCGCCCCCAACGGCAAGCAGGGAAGGGGAGTGGTGAGGAGACGGGGACCTCAGGGTCCTCAGGCTGCGGGCAGGCCATGCCAAAGGACCCAAGTCTGGGAACAGGGCAGGACTGTGAAGAGAGGCGCTCCCTGAATTCACTGACATTCACACATCGGGCCGGCTAAATGCTGCTTCCCAATGGGCTCCGGGACTTTACAGATCCGCTGGCAGAGTAGCTGCACCCCAAGAGCGGCCCCAGGCACCCGCAGTGGAGGTGACCAGGGTCCGAGCTGCGGGTGGACTCGGTGCCTGCTGCACTACACTCCAAGACCCCTGCCCCCACCAGCCAGGGCACGGAGCTCTTGGAAAAAAATTTTTTTTCCTGTTCTAATTCTACTTCCCCAAACCTTTCACGGCTGGAGGAAAATCCGGGGCAGGTTTAATTTACTGGTTGAGCACACAGTGCGGGGAGAAGGGAGGTGTTTCCTGTTGATTAGAGGCGCGCGAGCACCGGGACCGGCCGCCCAGCCCGAGGCCTTGCGGTCGCTGGGGTTAAATGCTCGCCCACAGCCTCCGGGAAAAACCGACTCCATTTTGTGGTCCCAGCCGCTGGGGTCTCCTCTCTCCAGGGTGGGTGAAGGGACGCTTAATTAAGTGTGCCCAAGATTGTTCTGATAAAATGAGGGCCAGGGGCCACAGCCCCCAGAGAGCAGTAAGCCACTGAGGCCGCGCCTGGGAGGGGGTACTAAAAGCAGACAGGGTTCTTGGGGACCAGGAGTGCCAGACTCTACCATCAGTTTGCCCAGCCAGGACAGTCCGAGCCAGGCCCCTGCCCAGGGCTCACGCCCAGCCCCAGCATTCCCTGACCCCGCACCCTGCCTAGCTGTGGGGAGCCCCTGATGGCAGGAACTGCCAGCCAG